>NW_017387359.1:26236-66904 GCF_001636725.1 Cordyceps fumosorosea ARSEF 2679 | reverse complement strand
CAGTTGTGTCATGCTGGCAAAGATCTAGAACTGATCCCCTACGACCAGTACCAACGATCCCACCAACATCCTCCCTCGGCCCCGGGATTCGCACCCGGAGCTGTACGCCGCGCGTCAGGGTCGAGGCCGTTACGGGCGCTCGCCAGACGGCGCGAACATGGATGACGATGTAAAATGGCTCGGCGTACCGCACCCGCCGTCGTGGAGTGCGTCACCTCAACACTCAAGGCCCACAGAGGTGTGTTACAGGTAAGGACGCGAAAAGCAAAGTGACAGGCTTTCCAAAACAGGTCATCCAAGCTGCAAGGTAAACCTACTCATCTGGAGTGGGGAAAGCGTTGGCTTGCTGGAGGGATCGCCTTCGGTCAGCCCGCTGAGGGACGTTAGCATCCCAGTCCATCAATGTCGTATTATTCGCCACAGTCCAAATCATGAGTCCAGGCTGCTTCGTCGAAAAAATCTTCGTCGAAAAAATACACAGCGGGCGCCTCGACGGCAGCCCAGGCATCGGCAACAGGTCCGGAACTGACTTGCCCAGGGCCGACAGAGCCAGGACCGACAGGCCTGAGACCAACAGGCCTAGGACTGACAGACCTCGGTGGACGGAAAACAGGCATGCCGTCACCATCGTTCTGTTTTTTCCGGTGTTCTGTTCCCTTGGGGGGGTCAGGCGCTCGCCACCAGGATGTCCAGGCCTGCGTGGCTGGCTGCCGAATGCGCAGAGCCAACTGAATATCTTTCTGTCCAGGGTAAAACGCCACAGTGAGACTCGTCCCAATACTGTTGGCCCGTTGCGTAGGGACTCACCGGCATCAGCGTGACGCGCTTGGCGTGGATGGCGCACAGGTTGGCCTCCTCCAGCACCCCGATGACATATTGCTCGGTACTCTCCTGTAGCGCCCCGAGAGCGGTGCTTTGAAATCTCATTTGGCTTCCGTGTTTGTCTGCACAGATCTCTTTGATCTGTCCCAACTTTTTCATCAGCACAGTACTGGCTACAGCACTCATATCAGACTAGGTACTTCGCACAAGCCTTTGGAACGAAAGCCTAGGAATGACAAGCCCCGTTTGCCTCTGGGCTTTTCTGATTTCCCTGAGCGCTGCGACCCCTGGCTTGACTCTCTTGGCACGCTTGATCTGGCCTGTCGTGGTAGGCAGCACCACTCTGGCTCGCTGCCCGGAAGCGTTGCCGCCTGCGATTGCGCGAGCTCTTTGTTTTACCCTCGCCATGGTCGGCATGCAGCGGATGGGACAGGACATACATATACTTCCCCTCTTTGTCTTGCGTGTTGGGGGTTTCGCTACCACGGCCAACTGCTTTGTCGTACCCGCTTATGTCGTGCTCACGTCGTCGCCGATGGTGTAGGCTTGGCCACCGGGGCTTCCTCAGCTTTTTCGGTCGCCGTTTCATCTTGACCAAGGTGGCACGGCAGCGGGTCATAGTGATCAGCTTTGCGTATTGCATATGCTCTGTGTATTGTGCATGTTCTGCAATCATGGGCAACGTGGACACGGGTCGGCCCATCTCAGCCGCCTTCGAATGTCCGTCTCGTGAGCTAAGTACAAAGTGTTAGCGCTATAAGTAGACTCGTCATCCCAAATTGAAGGCTAGCTTGTCGAAGCCTTTTGCTCTCCAGGAGCGCCCGTTATATCTTGCACGTTTGCTCTCGGGCTCCAAATAGCTGCATATGGTAATCATTGACTCCACGAGAATGGCTTTGGAATTTGGTATGGCAACAACAGACGTCTATTCTGGTGCTTCCTTTTGCTGACTCGAGGAACTGACTCCACAGGGTCCTCCCTTACGCCGTCGGTGGTAGAGTTGCCCTGCTGCCTCCGCATTCTCAGCCCGCAGCGTCTGCGTTCGCTCTTTCACCGAAGCGGCGTGACACCACGATGTCCAGGGTGCTCGAATAGGATCACAAGAGAACAAGAGATCCGTGTCCGGGACCGCAAAGGCTGGAGGTCCGTAACCATACGACGGGTCATGATCCGGCGGGTGTATACCTCTCGTGACCTGAAGAGGTGGCGCACTCCAAGCTGCCATGTGCTGGCAGGGCTGCGACAATTGAGACTATCCAATTAGCTAAAGAAAAGAATACAAGTGTCTCTGTCTTACTGAGAACGCGTAGCCACCTCATCACGACGAAGCGTGCGTAGTTGTCGAAGTCGTGCCGACAGATGCAGGGCTATGCCATGTCGCTCACACTCGTTCGCCGTGAGACAGGAGCCACGGGTCTCTGCAAGAGCCAAGTCGTACCATCGTGCGGCTCTTGTTGTTTTCCCATTCTCCGTTGGGGTGTTTTGGTTTTTTTTTCGCGCTATTTGCTGTCATAGCTCTACACCGGATCCCTACTGGATCTTGCCCTCATAGGCATGGCACAAGTTCGCACACTGTGGCAGCAGCAGAAAAAAACAATATGACGAAGGCTGGGGAGCATCGTAAACAACATGTAGAGCAGGGAGCCTCCAGCAGCTTGCCCAGTGCGGGGCTCCAGGCCCTCGTATGCGCCGTGTTTTCCTGTAGGCACACAGTACTCGAGACGTAGGTAGCTGAGCTCTTTCATCGGTCCCAGAGATGCTAGAAACGGCTGGACGAAATACAAGCTATTAGTTTGTGCTCGACTTTCTCCGCAAGAGAAAAACAGAAAGGACTCATTACAATCATATCTCTTGGTTTTCGCCCTCTATGTGTCAAAAGCGTCAAGGTGTTGACTTGTGGAAAGCTCGCAGCTACATGTGCTCCGCCACGAGCGGTGCAGAAGCGGCGTTCGATGCACAGCGTCAGGTACCGCGTCAACGGTTGCCGCGGTGGCTCGGCACGTTGGGCACTTCCTTTCTACTTTTCACCTGCCCCAACAACTGCTGCAAACGACGTGGCCTGCATCGTCAGCGGCCTGGAACCGGTTACGCATTCGGGGCTGCCTACCGCATGGCGTATACAGAAGATTGTCCGCGTCGTCGCAGACAGGGCAGTGTCTCCAGTCATACTACTTCACAAACGTGTTCTGTCGCAGTCAGAGTCAGGCCGTTTGCCTGTCGGCCAAGGAGTGCTGCCTCACCGGTCTGTCCAGGAAATTCTGGATGTCCGCGCAGTCGATGTCGTCGGCCTGGCCAGGTCATGGCTTGGCCCGTCTCTTTCATGGTTCCTACCCAGGACATACCCTCGCCCTGGTGTTGCGGCGACCGCCTCCCCTACTTTGAGCAGCTGATGCGCCAGTACACTATGCAGAACCTTGGCAGCCATCCGTCTTCTCAGATCCACTACCCGATCCGGCTGCAATATCGTGGCCTGTTTTTGCTGTGAGGGGCTCCAGGGTGTGACACCTCGAGTAACGAATGAAGTTCTCCCATGATGCAATTAATTCGCGTAGCTACTTATACAGTGGCCGAAATCGAAACTGTTTCGCTCTTTATTGGGTATCTTCGTTGAGTTACTAAGCACTATAATGATCTCCGTATTAATAACTACTGAGCTATCAACTTCTGTTGCAGTCCGATAGTAGAAATGCCATTTGGTGGAAGGCCGCCGCTGTTGGAGGTGGCATCGGTGAGCGCTGTCACAACGAGGCTTTTCTGGCGCTCGCTCCGGTAATGGGGACTATGAAAGCAGAGCAGACATTAGCAAAGCTGGGGACGCAAGTCATCCAGCTCGGCAGTAAGATTGACACAGCCAAAAAACGCCTTTGCCAGCAGGTCCTGCAAGTTTCAGCCGCTCAATCGACGTTACGCGGACTGTGTATGAACCACGATATGTTGTGGAAGACAATGGCTTGTCAACGAATTGCATCCTCCAGCAGCCATCAACCTCAATTTCGATGCACTCGTCTCTTGGAATTATGGACAGGATTTCAGCGCCGCTTAACAGAAATGGAGAAGACTTTGTTGAAGTAGTATATTTTGCACCCGTTGGTGTCGGCGACTGCACTTCTTGGGTCGCGTTGGATCTTGCGTCGGCTTGAGTTGGAGCCTCAATAATGGGTGGGTGGTCACGGAAAGCCAAATCAACCCGAAACTCTCGTTTCTCCGCCCGCTCTTCTCTCAAGGGATCTGCTCCAGGAACGCGTACCTCTTGGCTTAAATCTTTGAAAACCTTGCGCCTCTTGGCAGGTGCGTCGCGTTTTCCACCTGTGCACGCTGATGCCTTGCGCTTTCTGGAAATCTTGCTTCTGCGAGACGTATTGGCTCCATTGTATGGAGCGGGGTCCGCGTGCATGTCTGCATTGGTGCCTTCCTTGGTGCCTTCATTGGTGTCGGCGTTGGTGTCGGCGTTGGTCTCTGCATTTCTGGTTTGCGTGCTTCCAGGGTCCTCGTCGTCGGGTCCCTCTGAGTCAGGTATTTCAATTGTTCCACCTGGCGTCAAGATTGGATGACCAGCATTGTGTGCCTGTAGCTGCTCGTTGCCAACGAAAGAAGGTTTGCCATTTAGGTCGTAAGCAGTGCGCGCATAGGTCGCAGAATCGTCCATGGTTTCATCTCCTCCAGATTGAAATCGGCAGGAACTTGCTACAGTTTAGTTAGTACTGTCTCAAAGCGCCTTTGCTGATATTGAACCGACTAGCGTTAGGAATCAATTCCTTTGACCTCAAGCAGTCGCTGTTGTCCGAGTTCATCTGGGTTGAACCATCATCATCGGATGAATCATCATCGTCGGGGATGATGATTTCCATGGGTCCAGAGAGATTTTCGCGCTCTGGGTTCGCGGACTCATTGCTTTTGGGCTCGTCGTGTTCGGAGTTTGTGTACTTTTCGCGTGTGAGTCTCTGGGACCTGAAAGGTCTCGCGCGCGTGTTGGCAGGTGCCATGGTAAAGAGAGGCATCGGGAGACTGCTGGACGCGGAAAGAAGATGAAGGAAGCAGGGTTGGAAAATGCAAAGACGGGCAGCTAGCACCCTTTTATACTGTCCGTGGTTCTACCTCACACGGCAGCATGTGAGACGGGAGTTTCCAATGGTCTTGGGGTACATATCAACGTTTGCGACCTAGGGACCCATGATGTAGTGTTCAGTTACCTACATGCTTCCAGTGTCTATTTTCGGCGCAGGGCCTTGGAAACTAGGCAATAGCTAGTACAGAAGGATTTCGAGCACTAGGGCAGACGCGAAACACATAGTCCGGTATCCTGGTGGGTGATAAGCCTTGCGAGATATCCATGCAAGTAATGAGCTATTGCTCCAGCGATGCAGGAACCGTTTCCGTCTGTCACCTGCGCGGACAGTGTGAGCACGCACGGAGTGGCTTAGCCTGTTTGCAGTGCCATAAAGCGACAGAGCACCCGGAAGCTCTGCTCTCGCATGCATATCAAACTAGCATTACTTCAAGGTACTAGTTCGCGGCGCGAGACTCCCTCAAAGGTAGTTATCTAGGGGAAGAGGCGCGGGGGAGGGGGGCTTGGCGGGATCGTGTTGCGGAAATGAGGGCATGATGTCTGGCCGCGTGGAGTAGAGCCACGCCATTCGCACCTCGAGTGCAAGCCTGGTCTTGCATGGGTCAGCTAACTAATGTCCACCGTGCTTTCCTTAACGCACCCCATTACTGTGGCTTGTAGGTGCTCGGTGGTAGTGTTGAGACATAGCACCCCTCCTCCCAGTGCAGCGTCGTACCGGCCTCCTGCCCCGAGAGCTGCAGCCTCTGGTCAGAATAAGCAGTCTTGCCGTTGCCTCGCCACCAACTGACCAATTTGGGCCTCTTTTCTTGACTTGATGAATTTCCCGTGCTTCGCGTGCTTCCCGTGTCTCTCGCGGAACATGCTTTATTCTTCCGCCTTATTCCATCAGGCGTCTATTGCAAACACTCATCATGGTGGCAATCAATTCTTTACTCAATGAGGATACTAGCAGCACGGCTGCCACGTCAGTATCAACATTACAACGTGGTGCGAAGGTTTCCGCCATGAAATGCATCAGATATGTCCTTGTGCCGGAGCTAATAGACTCCAGCCTCCAAATAACGACCCGAGGATTGACGCCCGTCCTCATCTACAGAACAACAAGATGGTTAGAGTACCTGTCATCTTCACCGCAGTACTGAAACGAGCACTGCGACAACGACGGCTCCTGAGGCGGCTGAAGATGAACGGCCTAATAGAAAAACGAGGCCAATCGCTGAATTTTATCGGTCAGTGGCAGTCAAGGGACTGGAGCAGCTTGAAGTCATAGAGTCTGTGGAAAGGCAGGAAGCTGCTGAGCAGCTGAACGCCCTTCGCCATGTCTGTCATCGAACCAGCGACGCTACTGCCAACAATTCTCCCCAACGCATCGCTTTGCCCGCTGCTACGCCGGCTTCACACCATGGATTCCGAAATTTGACTCATTCAGAGTCAATACCTATGCCAGATAGTGGTACGGGATCCGAGGGCGCTAGGATAAGACGTATACTTGGAAAGCCTAACATTCAATGTTCACACTACCACAGATGGAAAGGATATCGAGTTTAATTGGAAGGATCTATTCACGCAGCACCTTCGGCGCATGCACGTTCCTGTAAACCTCACCAAAGGGAACAATGATCAACAACAGTCAGAATCGAAGGGCAACTTTAAGGGCACGCAGAATTGCCTGGTGACGCGAGGGCTTCCAGCGCAGCAATCTAGCTGCCCGAAACCCGGCTGTGTGGATACTTTTGACGGCCCGACTGCCTGGGACGGATGGGCAACGCACGTCGGTCGGCACATGGAAAACGGCGAAGGCGATAATCTTGGCGTCGATGACTGACTTCTGCACTTGTCCTCAGCGAAGGCATTATTGAGAAGGTCCGCAAAGGGTACAAACTTTGTAAAAGGCAGTTGCAGGAAGGTGAACCATGATGGTTGCCGCAAGGAACGGGGATGAGGGACAAAGTGCAAGCGTGATAGACACCACATATAGCCTCACTTGGGCCTTAAGTGAGTAGCCGATAGAACAGAGAAGCGACTTAATTTCCCAAATGTCCTGCTAAGTATTCCCGCCAGAGTCATAATTTTTCAAAGTCGTAGAAGGACCTTGGCCATTTTTCTCTCTTTAAAAACACTATCTAGCCCAGTTGACATCCTCTATCTCTCCCCCCCCCCTCTATATATACCGAGTACGACGTCACAGGCAGGGCGGCGCAGTCGGTGCTCTCGCCTTTTATTATTCCGGCTGAGTAGACACGAGAGCCTTCAACACCACCATCGCCACTTGTACCCCTAGCATGGCTATCTGCCTCGCCGCATGAACAGTGCGACTTGGCGAAAAATCGAGACCATGTCTCGCCACTCGCAGTGATGCGGCGGAGCTGTATCAATGGTTCCTTTACTGTGGCGTGTGGATGGTATGGTGCTGCCTTAGCCGTGAAACTACGAAGACGATAATGCAAGAGACATCCGCAGCCTTCTGATGAATCAGCGTAAACTAGGCAGTTATAAATAAAGAAGGGTACCCTTGCTACAAAGACACTTCCTACGAGTAAGCAATATGAGTAGGAATTTCCCAGACACTCGAAGGGCGTACTACACGGGTAGTACGTCGAGGAGTGTGCCTAAAACACCTTCCCACATATGGCAAATGGTTTTCCGCACCCAATTCAATCCGTCCGTTCCCCATCAAGATGAACAGGTTCGATCGGAAGATATGGAGAAGGCGATTTTTTTGAGCCAACGGCTACTCACTATTGCGGCGAAGCTCCCTGTCTTTCGAAGGTGCTTGTCAATAAAGCCATGTATGCGGCCGCTCATTTCGCAATATCATCAAGCTGTTATGGTTACCGCTGCGTTTATCGCTGGCTTTCTACAAGAGAATAAAAATCTATCAGACTCTGCAACCATAACGAAAGTGCCACACATTCTTGAGGAAGCAGTTCGTCAAAAGGTCTTTGAAACAGTAAGTCACGGCTAAGCGACCTGTCATTACCAACTGACAAATGCAATCACAAGTTCCCGGGAAACCTGCGTTGTCAGGAGATGCTTTATGAGTTCAACGCAATGGTAGAGCATTGAAAGAAGTTTAATCAGCTTGAGGTCCCCGTAAATACCATCCATTGTCAACCTCCGAATGTTCACCGACCGTGGACTGTCGTTCCACAGCCGGGCTTTCGTCAACCGTCAGCTATTCCACAACCGTCAGCTGTTCAACAGCCAACAACTGTTCAACAACCCTACAACCTGTTGTGCAGTACACCGCGTGTTCAATCGCCCAAACCTGAAGGCCGATTGCCCAGTATCAAGATATCGGATCTCCTGGGCCCTCCCGATTCCATCGCGGGTTCACCTTTCAGTGTGAACTACGAGGCCGACTCTTCTAGAGAAACCGATCGGACTATGAAATACGGTGTGCGGGCTATGGGCTTGGCTCTTTTGAAGAGGCCCGTGATAGGCGGACTCCTGGTAGGAAAAAGATACGGTGCAATTATGGCAAAGAAACCCCACCTGAGGACGACAACCATAAGTCAATCTACGGCCGGCTTTGACAGTGTGCGCGTTGGAAGGGAAGGCCACGACGGGTTCAGTGGTGAGACTGGGGGACTATGAGGCGCCGTTGACGGCCTTCAAAAATTCATAGCGAGATTGTATATGGCGTATTGGCTGCGCGACAGAGGAGCTGCCATGAAAATAAGCTAGAGGAGTAGATATACTGAGCATACTATATAACGTATATCAGGTAACTATCTGGGAAGATATAAATGGATGGTGAAGTCAATGGTTATGTCAAACTCAACTGGCCTCGACTACCGCTGCAGCGTCGATGCCCTGCACACAGGCCTCTACCAGCAGTCTCTTAGCAGGAAGCAGTTTAGCCTATCGAATATCATCAAACCTGCCGCCGTCCCAGATCAGCGCATCTCTTCCATCACCAGTAGGAAGCTTCCGATCATGGTATCAGAATGATGTCACAACTCTCCTCCTGCCACAATTCGTGCATGATGTTCGGATGGACCACACGGAGCTGCCGAGCATGGTGAATCGTCTGTCGCCGAGCAATCTCAAGCGCACCGCTTCTGCGGTGCTGTCGAGCCAGCGCTCTGGGCGGAACTCGCTGGCGTCGGCGCCCCAGACCTTTTCAGGGTCGAGGCGAGCCGGTCCAGCCAGTAGTTGGGTGGTACATTTACTCACAGCGAGTGACCTTGTAGCCTGTTCAAGCTCTCGTCTCCGGTGCTAAGTGTGGCAGCACCCTCCTCGGAGCACACCTCTCCAACAAAGTGGCACCAGCCAACTTCAACACCCTGTTGCAGGACTTCCACCGGCAACAGAAACGACGGCTCCGTGCGGCGCACACGCATACACGATGTTTCTCACTCGCTTCCCTCACCCAGAAACATGCTACAAGTGAGGCGGTGGTGGGGCATGGCAGGCACATTATCGCCTGTCACCCGGGATCGTTTTGCTCCCTGCGCTGTGTATTGAGTGGCGTGGTCAGGATCCTGCAGGGGCGTCACGACCAGCTGGGACATTATAAGTCGACAAACGAGGACAAACGAGCAGAAGACAAAGACAACAACATCCACTCATGGTCACTTCACCGCGACCTACAGGCGGCTGGGCTCCCTTAATATAGAGAAACGCAGTTGTATAGCCAGTCTAGGCCGAAACAGCAACCGTGGGCGTTTTGGCAGGCAAGCACAGCGCGCCTTAGTCCTATTCAGGCGTCGAAGCAAATGATGGATTTAACATACTTTCCAAAGTCATCCCACCAGCAGTATTGGTACGTCGCTTGGAAGCACTGAAATGGTCTGCTTTCTTCTTGGCCTTAGTCTGCGGACGCTTCCCCGCAGCTGTGGCAGGCTCCTCTGGCCCAGTAGTGCTTGGTAGACTTGGCTAAATAAGCCTCTTCGCTGCTCTTCAGTCTTGTTGCATTCTAGAGGTATTCCTTATGAGATTTTTCCCGTCTATAGGTCGTGGATTCGTTGCTCCTGTGAGTTTCTCTCCCCTCTCTAGTTCGTGGATCCGTTGCTCTGCCTCACGGAATCGTCGCTCGGGTTCCGCCATGTCCCTGTTTTGATGTTGCTCTGTATTTCTTTCGCGTTACAGTACCGGTACCGTTATTTTGCCAATTTAAGGTGCAAACTGGGGGTGTACGGCGACATGGCACCATTATGCAAGGGCAAGCGTTCCCAACATGCTCGCTGTCCACTCCGCGTTCTTGCCTGAGTGACTGAACATCCAGCTATATTATCCATTTCAAAATATTGCGTGTTCACCTCAGCCATCACATGGACTCGTGCATGCGAAAGGAATACTTCTGCATATTCCTTTGTTTTGTTGTTGAGATTCTCCAGAGTAGGGGATGGGGTGGGAGGAGCACGTAGGTACGTGCTGTTGTGGTGAAGTGCTCCCATGCTTGTTCTGCTCTCTGCGGGGGGGAAACTCCCCAATCCCACTCCGAAACAGCCTTCTTCTTCTTACTCTTGTTCAGCTTTTTGACCCCCAAAAATTCGTAATCCGGAATGTTCTCTTCTGCGGGCGGCACCTCGACAGCAGGAGAGGCGTCGCTTCCCTCAACTGGTTCCTCGGTCGCCGGTGGCGTCGGTGAAGCGGGTGGCTCGAAGGGGGCGGCACCATCATAGTCCGTATAAACATACTGGCCAAATCAGATAAAAGTATCCTCGGAGACATCTTCCCAAACCGTACAGCCATTAACCGCCTCCTTCATCTGCCCATATACGAGAGTATCGAGCGTTGGAGACTGGGAGGCAAGCAGCGAAGTATGGATGTAAAATTCCTGCTTTTTTGGCCCAACAAGAAAGCGAAAGGGCTTGGTAACCAGGATTCTGTTTGCTTGATACATTAGCTCTCGGCTAAAGCACTGACGCTGTTACCATCTCGTAAACTTACGTGCTATATGGGATCTGTGCCATGATGTAGCGCAGGATGGTTTTCAGTAGAGCACCGCGTCTTTGACGACTGAGAAGCAGAAGCGACGGAGGGGAACGAAAAGGTCCGAAAAAGGAGTGACGTGGCAGAGTGATTCAGCGGACCGTCTTGTAGCCGATCGCATGCATGTTTGTGATTGCCCCGCGCAGCCACGCATGGGACTGGATTCTGTCGGGCTCGTGGTTGTGCCGATCATGGGAATACTTCCACACATCTCCGTATCGGTAACGTCTCTGTGGTCTTTGGCGTCTCCGGCTCGACAAAGGAAAGCAATACCAGATGTGTCCATGATGAGACCCCTCGCGGACAAGAGGATGATTGGTGACATGTATCAAGAGCGAAGCTACCCAACGGCCGCAAAAACCATAATCAGCCCCCGTGCTGATATTCGCAATCATCAATTACTGCCTGCCTGGACTACCGAGTCACAAGAGGCCACAGTCGTTTGTATGGCACCCTCTGGGCGCCGAAATACGTAGCATGTTGCGTACCAGGCAATTATTGAATGATTGGCTGGAATTCGACCAGTCCCAAATGACTGACTGATCAAATGAACGAGCCGTGTCGCATGGGGCCACCAGTCGTCAATGCCAGTTGGTGGCCTACCACTAGTTCAAGCAAGGCTCGCGAAGTATCTCCCAATACTTATTAGCCCGCACCATTCGATGACCTTGCACCAATATATCTAAAGATTAGAACCCAGTATGCGTCGGCTTTTCTTTGGTTCATAGAGCTCTTCGCGATAGGCCTCTGTTTTTTCTTAAAATTGCTCGGCAACATTAGCTTGCAGGGTTATTACGCCGCCGCCGGTGTTGGTTTTGTATTCTGGGCACTTTTTAGCTTTTTGGCTTATCGAATTCGTAGCAAACTTGCAGACAAACTCGACGCGCGTAGAGCCGCAGACATGCAAGTTAGATGATGAAGCTGCACTATTCTTAACTGAAGACCTCATCTGAGTGGTGTCTTTCAAGTGCGCTAGGTTGTCGTGACTAATTTACAAGTCCGAATCTGGGCGTTATCGGCAAGCTGTTCGTGTAGGCCCGGAAAAACTGATGGCCGCAACATTGGAGCTGCCTTTCACGAATCCTAACTGTGGCCTTATATCAAACCACGAGCCGCCTCTTTTCTTTTCCCTTTTCTCTTTGCTCTTCATCATATCATGACATCAGCGAAGCAAATCAAGAAAGCACACAACCAATTACGCAAGGACGAGACTGTGCCAGCAAGCTCTCCCAATCACCGGTAGTGTCGGCTCGGCGCACAAGCCGCAAGACTCCGAACCGTAAGACTGTATGCCGCAAGACATGCAGCAAGACTACCAGCGGCAGGACTACAAGCCGGACGCTGGGGCTTGTGCGACAGAATCGCAGGATGTGGAGCCTCAGATTGGCAGCCGCTGGCAGAAGGTCAGTAAAGCGAATGCATCGATACCGGAACCCGCCTAACATCGCGCAGCGCTCAAGATGTTTGTCAGCAAATTAATGAGAGCACACTGAGCTTCAATCTTTTAGCCTGTGCGTTCAAATGGTTAAGTCAATCTTGAATATATCTTGTGAATCATTGAGACCTATTCGAAGACACGCCGGCAGCTGGATGGCTTTGTGTGACAAACCGGGCTTGCGTAGCAGACGAAGCCAAACTATCATATGATGGTATGTCTTGCAATAATCCCCCCGGAGTTCTGGTAGCCACATCCGTCAGCATTGGTCAACACGGGTCTGACTGAGGCTGTAAAAGCGGTGTTTGGCACTCGGGAAGAGGCTTGACGGGGATATCTTTGCCGTGGAATCAGGTATTTGAGGGCGACTTCGGCTGAAGGACGTAGATGTAACTCAAAATTAAAATCATGAAGACGCAGGATAGGTTCATCAATAAGAATGTCCTTAAAAGCCGCAAGTCAGCCAACGCAGTTACGTTCATAACCAGAAAACGTTTCTCTGGTGTAGCCTTTGGTAAAATTTGGACGACTATCATTGAAGACAACATAGATGCGCTCTAACGCGGTCATTTCTCCTGTAAATTTGACCCAGTCGATGCCGTCGATATTGACGTAGCGCGAGCCTCGAGATTCGTCTCCGAAGTAGGGGTAGTCCTGGTAGTTGATTGTGAGGTTCTTTAAGGAACTCCCGTGAAAGTCCCTAATGGCTGCCAATGTCTCTGCTGTAGGGGGAATGTGATACTCTGGTCGACCTGCCAAGCTCTGGAATGGAGTTGTCACGTCGTGTGCTTCCCAGCGAAATTCGTTCAGTGCATTCATTCTGGCAAAGCACCGCCGAGCAATAGGCCATTCTATTGGATCCATATCGTCGGGATCATAAGGCCACCTGATGTTTAAGAAATGCAGACAGGTGAGCGATGGTAACTGCTGCGCGGACAGTGCTTCCGCCATTTGATGAGGAAGAAGCACAATGGTGCTGGTAAGTGTCAGTCTGCTCAACGCTGGAAACGCCGGTACATCCCGTGGTATCGTAAACGGAATATCCTGGAAATGGTCTCTTGGGATATCTTTGACGTAGTCGGGGTTTGTTAAGAGTTTGTAGCAGTCGGCAACGGTAGCCCACTGACGAAAGGGCGGTGCTGCTGGGTACCATTCAAAATCGAACAAACTCAAATCACAGTACCAGAGGAGTTCTTCAAGCTCTTGGAAACGATGCAAAGCCTGTATAAGCGACGACAAAGGCACACCAAAGTCCAAGTAAGTTTCATCCGCCGTGAAATTCATTTCTAGCCGCCGCAAGCCCGCTGGAAGCTGGGAGAGGATGACCGCAACGTCGGTGAGAGCTGCGAGACTCCCCAAGTCACTGCCATTTCCCCAGATTCCGTAGTACTTTTCAGCCGAAAAATGAAACTCGAGATTTTTCAGTCGAGACAAGAAGCCATTTCGGCGAAAATCAGCGACAAGCAGCTGGAGGCCTGCAGTTTCGTGAATCTCAAAGTTGGCTCGTTGTAGCATCTGGTCAAAGGTGCATTCCCTGAGTCTTCTGCAGGTATGTAGCAACCACCAAAAGTTCTTATAGTTTCCATATTTGCGACATCGGAAGTCCATATATAGGATACCGCGACGATAACGAAACGGCAGGCGCGTGTCATTAAGTCCAAGTGCAAGGACAATTATGTCACCAAGAATTTCGTTGGACAGGTTAAGCAGGGACTGCATATTCAAAGCGGCTTCAACTATTCAAAGCGTGATGGATGAGACGAAGCTGTTCCCAAGCGGACGAAGAAGTTGATGGAAAAGCGAAAATGAAATGGGTTTTGCTGCCTAGACAGTACGTACTTCTCCTGCTATGCCCCCACTTTTTCGTGTCGTTCCGTACGTCATATCCTGCCCTGGAAAGAGAGCAGCACCAACATTCATGAATCATTATTACTGGAATCCCTCAAAAGAAATTCCCAGGCTTCAATGCAAGTAAAAAGAGGACGAAAAAAACCAGAAAAAAAAAAGAAAAAACCGACTCAGAACATCAAAATTGATGCTCTTTCGTGGGTATCAATCCCCCTAACGCTTTTTTTATCATGTCCTGCTCGCGGCCCTCCTCGTTGGCGTGCTCACAGGCTTCGTGGCTGGCGTAGCTGCCGGCCTGGTTCGCATCGTCGTTGTGGCTGTTTTGGAAATGGTTTTCGGTGTCGTCTTGCTGAGTAGCGCCTTGCCCGACGTAGCACTGAAATCCCGCTTCGCGACGGTTGGCACCAGCCTCTTTGACGGTACCGCAGTCGCTTGCACAATACTTCTGCGCGTCCCTTCCCTCCTCTCCCGAATCTTTGCTAGTGCATCCTCGCGTGTCATCAATGAAGATAGGCAAGAGGCGCGTGGTTCCACGCGAAACGGACATTGTATGCGAGTATTCGCGGTATTGCTTATTCCAGACTAAGCGACCGTGTCAGGAGTGTCATCTACTTTCGCGATGCTCTCCCGGCTTCGGCCTACACTACTCCCCCGATCGTTCTGGATAGCCCTACGCGCGATGGCAGTCAGCTATGCCATCCTGTGGATCATATCATTTCAACTTTGATTAAAGTGAGACCTTTCTACAGGGCTTACTTCGTTGTAAAGAATATCTTTTTTTCCTTACCCCTGTCGGCTGTTGTCTCGGCTGCCGTCGACCCCCGCCACAGTCAGCTTCAACCACGGGCCCTTCAAGCATTGCCCATAAGAAATTTGAAAAGAGGACGTATTGAAATTTTTCCATATATGGTTTTTTCTCTGTTTGCAAGTTACCTTGTCTGAAATTGAAATCTATTATCCCGCGTTTTCTTTATTTTCGTTTAGACGTCGTTTTCTTGTTACGGCCAACTATGCTACTGTTTATAGGCAAAATAGGATGGTTTTTCAATTTTTCGCCACTCTTCCTATTTTATTGCACTATTTTTTTTTTTTTACCAAATACAGCGCGTATTATAACAAGTTGTACGCACGGAGTATGCAAAAGCACCGCTTTGCTTTGCTTTTCATTTAACGTCTATGGTGTAGCTCCAGTGTAAGCAAAGAGACGTGCTAGCTAAAACTCTACGGATAAACGTGCCGCGGTTTCGGTTAGCGTGACGGGGCATGTCCGGGGGCCTGCCCACGTTCTCACCAGGGGTTCACCGTGCCAGCTTCTTGACCTAAACATCCTCCTATAGCAGCAGCTGCGCGCCAATCGAGATAGAACTGCTTCTTCTTCTCAATTGGCAGTTTTTGCTGCAGGTGGCTTCCGTCAGCAGAGAGTCACCTGTGCTGTTTTACAGCTTTGTTTTTGTGCCCCGGGGGGCGTATGCAAATGCATCGCTCTGCATGCCGTTCAACAGGATCTCTGCTCCCCCGTGCTCCTTTGCCTCCATTTGAAGCACCAGCGCCGTATCGTCTCGCTAATATCCGCCGAGAGTCGCTGCAACGCCTCTTTCCCACCAAGCGTCTGGTGGCTCGCAACCCACCCGTTCGCTCGGATGGCCTGCTGTATAGACTGCTCCATCGTTCTCAGGCCCCTTTCTTTCTCGTCGACGCTCTCATGAGCTGCGCTGGCCTTGCATGGAAGCGGCGAATCGTGTTCGAATACGTACTCGGCCGCGGAGAGGACCGCGGCCCACGCCTTGTACGCGAATCGAGCGCCGTACCCGTCTTCGTCTTCTGGGAGGCGCTTTTCCAGCGTCGACGTACCTTCTTCACTCGTGAAGAAATGCCATGTTGTCCCGTACGGCCTCGATGACCGACCTCTCGAGGAATCGGCAATCGTCTTCAGCCGCGTTTTGGAGATTCGCTGCCGCAATGCTCTTCCGCCGCGAGCGCTTCAAACAAGCCGGCATGAAGTCGTCACGGAGCTGCGGCTTGTTATTTTCTTGCCGGTTGAGTATCACGGTGGACTCGTCGTTGAGCCAATCCACCATGTGTCCAACGATCTCTGCTATGATTTTGCCCTCCGCCTTGCTCGTCATGAACAGAGACGCAATGTCAGGCATTTCGAGTGATGAATCGACGATAAAGTGCTCGGCAATTTCTTGATACAAGTCGTCCGAGATACACTCCAAGAAGCCTGTCCGCCGCGTCCCGACTACGCTTTTGTTTTGCGGCGTAAAGAGCAGGTCTTCTCGAACTTGCTTTTCCGACCCAAGATAGGCCTCCGCCACCAGGAGCTCCCAGTCGTCCGCGCTGACCAGCTTGGCTTTGATTTTGATTTTTGATTTTGATTATTTACGTCTGTTGGCGCCCTAGAGTAGGCTTTTAGACGTGCTATCGAGCCTTCTACGGATAAACGTGCAGGCGTACCCGCTTAGTAGGCCCCCACAGGGCGGCGCGCGCCCATGTTCTCACTAGTTGCCCCTGGAATACTCTCCCTGCCATCATCCTCCAACTGTAGCAGCGTCGCGCCCAATGGCATGTATCTGTCTAAATCGATGCCCGTCAGCGGGATCACGATGATGTTGATGTGATGCGCTCGCGGCGGTCACCGCGTTCGTGTTACGCCAACAACTTTTGTCTCCTGGTCTTTATACGGGGACCAGCGGGAGCCCTGCTGTCGGTGGCGTATATCGCCCAAAACAAGGGAAATGATGAGGGTTCAACGAGTAGCGCACACTACTCGGGCTGGATACTGTACAGAGCGCACCAGGCTTGTACCCTACGTGGTGCTATGTGCGCTTGTTGATCTTCGAATAGTAGAAGTCAGCAATGCGCACGTACACCTTGTAGGATCTACCGAGAAATTTCCCTATTGCCGTCTCTGGGTCGGGTGTGAGCCGAACCCGGAGATGGCCAGGGATCTTTCTGCAGGATGGGTGGGCGATTTCTGGCGCCCGCAAGGGCACTCCAGCGTCGCCTTTCCTGGGTGGAATCTCTCATGGTATTCCGCAAAGTCGCCGTGTTGTGATCGTGTTGTCAGAAGATAGCCGAGCAAGCGGCGGGGGAGACTGAGTTCCGGGAGCTTCTTAAGCTCGGCACTGAGTCCAAGCTTGAGGTACTCCGTTCTCTCAACCGATGCCCACCAGGCTCGGTGGTCTACTGCTATTTGCTTCTTCATCTGTCTTTTTCTATACGCTGACCAGCTTGGCTACTCGCCCTGGCAAGCCCTCAAGGGTATGAAGGGTGTCTTCGAGATAGGCTTTCCAGTACTGCTCTCACCCGATTAGTATTGTCATTGTTGTTCACCCTGCGTTGATAGAAAAACACGTACACCGTCGATGCGCAGGCTTGCCATCCACTCAAATGTCGACAGGTTGAAGTGGGCTGCCTCCACGGCCGTTTCGCTCCATCGCGTCAGGATGGTTCGCCACTGGTCGTTCCTCCACAGCGTGATGAGGCGGGCCCACAGGAAGCTTTTCGATGCTCAGTTGCAGTATCGCTGTGAGCCGCTGCTCGACGGTCTTTTTGTTCCCACGAAACAGAGTCGTGTTGCGCTTCCGGGCAAGGGTATCGGCCAGCACCAGCTGGCCCCAGATTTGGGCGTGGCCATCGCACAGCGTTGTGCCCGGGCGCGTCACGCGTAGCTGAACGTCCTGGTCCAACAGCAGCGTTTCTGTATCGTGGTTAGGAGCTAGCAACCGACCGAGGTACAAGACAGCAGAGACTGCGCTGCCAGGAGGTACAAGGCTGGCGCCCTGGCGGCCCGGGGCACGCGTGGCGGCAGGTCCCTAGCACCTGAGTCGTGAAGCTTTTGGCCTAATTCGAAGTGTGCCGGGCTAAACGCGTGATGCATGTAGCTTCTGGATGGTCTAAGACAAGACCTAACGGCGCATCCCCCATGGGCACATCCACATATTCGGCGCAGAGATGGCCGGAGTTATAATGGAAGAAACGGGGGAATGTGTTGTAATGGATATATGAAGAGACACTGCATTGAGCGGGCTAAATAGATAAGGAGTGGCTTCAAGTAGGGCGGCAGAAGGGATGATCGAACCTAATACGTACTATTCGTGATAAGTGTTGTAGACACTAAAACCGGCCCTTCCCGCCAATTCGCCCTGCCCTAGTGGTTCTCGTGTCCGTTGCTGCACCTGTTGAAATTGACCACTCGTACCTTTCCCTCCCATTGCCACACGTTTACACTCGCTGTCCACTGATTCCTGCAACCCTATAGTCTCACTTTGGTCGACTGATAATCAGCTTTTGGCTCATCTGCTGCCTTGCTCTGTAAACGAACTTTTGCTCGCTACGGGACCTTCGAACATGCACAGCACGCCGCCTTTGGAATCAGTCAGGCATTCGGATATAGGGTATTTGCGTTTCCGGGTTCTAGGGGGGGGGGGGGGGGTGCGAGGTTGCGTCGAGGGCGCCGAGATGGAGCGTGATACTCTTGCATTGAGCTGTTGCCTGACTCATTACCTGAGCGACTGGGGAAAAGAGTAGGCGCGGTTGTGGAGGACGGCACATACTTAATGCATTCGACGAGGGCTCCCAGCGGGCTCATCGATGATCAATACAGCGGCATAGCCGGGAGCCGGCGAGGCCGGTGATACAAAGGGCGGCGAGGAATGCGCAGCGATAAGTCAGACATAGAGGCTGTGGAGGTTCTCGATATCAAAAACTCGGGTATTACGTGATAGACAGAACCTTCTAGTTTGCATGCTCAATGTGCTCAAAAACAAACTTTGGCTTTTTTTATACCGCTCTGCAAAGGTCGCTTCATTCAGCGCATCACATTGTCGTTCGTAATTGAAAAGCCTTCCAAAGTACCCCTGTAACCACCTTCCGAAGGGCTACAATTGAGCCATCACATTGCACTGTGAGCGATCAGTGCGGCTCTGATGTCATTTTTGAGCGCTTTGCTTTACCCGCGTGCGCATCTGTAGTCGCGGCCGGGGAAGAGAGCCTGCACTGACCGTCGTCGAATTCTAAGGGCAGCAGCGGCAGCTCCCACCAAGGGGTTGAGTATCCGAAGATAAATGTATTGCCACATATTGTGCAGCTAAAACGGCCGCGGGGAGCTGGTAGGCCTAAACAACTGCCGCTCTGGTGCAAGTCAACACCGCCAAGCAAGTGGCAAAGGCCGGACTTTCGCGTCGAAGCCGTTCAGCAACTCATTCGGGACCTTGCCACGAGCGACAAAACGATGGCCTTATCTTTGGCTTGTCTGGCTGTACAAGTGTGGTACTTGTGACCGGTAGCAGTAGTGCTCCATACACCGGCAGGGCAAGCGCTCTGTTAGAATGTGGTTCTGCTCGAGGAGCTCTGCTCAGAAACAAAGTTTATCAATTTCGTGACCGGCGTTCTACCAGGTTGGTGGGACGGCGATGCGGATGGCAGACCAAATGAGCCCTATGTCTCCCCAGCACGATGGGATGTGGAACTGGAAAACGCAAAATTCAACGGCGTGGATAATATGGCATTTGATGCTTTGCCGCCATACCATGTCAACACATCCATGCTCGCGACGCCTTTCCTGCTGTGCCCGTCCTCGGTGTGCGGGGTTCGCGAGTTCCTAGTTGACTTTGATCGATGTATTTGGAGCGAAAAGAGGCATGAGAATGTGGCCCAAGCGTAGTCCTCTTCAGCACGCACAGGGTTACTTAGGGTTACTTAGGGTTAGAACTGCGATTGTATTTATAGCTAAGTTGTACGCTCTAGGTCTGCAAAATTGGAATCGTGTACGCCCCCTCTTCTATGTAGTCATCAAGTTTCCTGACAATGACATGCCTGCCCACTTCGTCCTCGGGTGGCAGCGCGTGCAGTCGAATGTATGGGCGGAAAAGCGTGGCTACGCCTTGCAAATTGACTTTTTGGGGTTTCTGCCCAAGTTTTTGGCACCAGGTGTCCAAGCTAGAATAACGGAATGTAACACGTCGGAGGTTTTGCCACTGGCATTGTACAGGGAACTGGCTCCGAGTCCGGCGAGAAAGGCGTCCCCCCCTCCGTCTACGTGCTCCATCAGCGCCTCCTGTAACTAATCGTCTCGTATAACAGTCCTCCACGTAGTTGCATGTCTGGCATGGGACCTTTGGAAAACTTCTGACTGCGGGTCTATCTTTACAAGAGTCGTGTAGCTAAACTCGTCCAAAGAGTCCAAGATTTGCTTCTTCATTTCCACTGGTAGAGCCCTGGTTTCCTGTATTACCTGCGTCGTAGCCATGGGCACGCAGTCTTCGCCCGTCTTGATATACCGCTTATTCTGAAATACAGGTTGAGAATAAGGAGACTCAATTTCGTCGAATCTCTGCTTGGTGGTGTCGGCAGATGATTGGACGTTCTCAAGCCTTCTTTCTAGTTTGCACCAACTTTCGTTTCTTGGACAGTTGAATAAGCGAATGAAATCTTGCTTGACAGTTAAGAAAAAATATATAATTTGGTTGTATTTATCCGACATGAAGCAGTCAAAGGTAAATGACTGGCCATCTCGCCCGTGGCATACGGCACTCTCTGCCGGACCTGCGCCGCGCTTCACGGCCAGCCGTCGAGTTCCGACTGCGTGTGGAGAGAGTTCACCGACAGAGTAAATACCAATATTCAGCTCAATGTTGCAGTCTGGTATGTACACGCTATCTTTGCCTTCTGAGCCCCATTTCCAAGGCTTCAAGCATCTCAACAGTAGCGAGAGGTACGGGTAGCCGTGGCTATGCCGCTGTGGATCCAAAAGTAATGGCCACTTGCCTGCGTGTGCCAAGTCTAGTGCAATATACGAAGCCCAGTTGGCGCTATTATTGAGGGAGAGGAGACTGTTGCGCTATCGATCAGATTTCTCAAATCGACTCCGTAAAAGAGCAATTGAATCCCAACTCATTCACTGTATCGATCCAGTCGTTGCAAGCAAAAATCCGGGATGTCACTGTGGCGGTGTCTCCGATGAACGTGCATTCTTTTCGTTCCATATTTTCGACCATTGAAAGAGAACACTCTAGAACCATTGACGAGATGCCAATCGGATCAGACTTGCCTTCTCTACCTCGAGCGTTCCTCGCATTTTGACAGCATTTGTAAGGAAGTAGCTGGTAAATAGTAGCTGCCGACCCGCAGCCTGTTTAAAAGCCCTGCCTAACGTGGCCAACCTGCCGATAGCTACAGCCCAGTCCAGGTTTAGTCACCGTTGGCGTGGTTTTATCTGGATACAAGCTGCAAAAGCTAAAAGCATGTTCAGGACAAATGCGGAATTGGCCACCTGCAGCCCTGTGGTGTAGCAAGTAGAAGCTAAAATCGGCTTCTAGAAGTGTGTGATTTTCGGCTCTTAGGCTAGCCAAACAAAGCCGTAACACAGTGCTCTTACTTGGAGGTACTTCTACGCTCCCTCCCTGACGGGTCTATCTCAAAACTTTAAACTGTTTAAGTCAGACATCAAGCTGATTTTGCGCCAAACAAGCCAACACGGTGGCGGTAGGATGGGACTCACCGAACAACAACAAAATGTTGCAGACGGCCAAAAGACAAGCAAAGGCGGCCACGCAGCAAGGCGCGGTACCGGAGGCTTCGTTCCCAGTGATGAAGACCACGACTTTGAACAACGAACAAAGTAAACTCAGAGGTGAACGATGTATACCCGAAGGAGTAGGACGATTCTCCAGAAAAATAGATGTGGCGCTGCCTGGCAGCCACACGCGTGAGATCTATGACGAGTGGTCATGGAGGGAGCGTTCAACACTCGCGCAATTAAGGACAGAAATGGCAAGATTGAACGGGTATCTCCATCGCATCAAAGCAGTGCTCTCGGAGCAATGCACGTGCGGGCAGGCAAGAGAAACGGTCAAACATTTTCTTTTAGGGTGCCCGCAATGGGATGAACAGCGAAAAGAGTTACGAGCATGCACGAGCACGAGATGGGATGACTTGTCACACCGACTAGGAGGAAAGTCGGCATCAGACGGACCGAAATGGAAACCAAACATGGGGGCAATCCGAGCAACGATACAATATACACTCGCCACAGGAAGATTCGACAATTGACAAGCCAAGAACTAGAACAGGCTTTTCATCATACCGTGCGGCCACATCCACGACAACATGACCAGCGACGCTTCGGTCGCTGCAGATAGGACTCCGAACACTTGAGGAATAGCCCTCAAGATAGTCAGTCATCAGTAGTAAACAACATGGAACGGGAGCTGCTGGGATGGAAAGAGGAGGTGGAAGCGATCGGAGAACGACAGGAATAAGTGGAATGGATGAGGCGAATAGTCAAACAGTTACTTAGACATAGCTAGTGAGCCCTACAGTATCATCCAAGCACTTACTCTTGGTATGCAATTCTCGCCATGATGTTGCTGAAATAAAAAACACCTTTTGCGGAATCTCGCCCTTGAGGAAACTCAGGAGGCTGGACACTTGCAGATGAGAAGCGGGGTACATAGCCCCGCGCAGCCACACCAGTCTCGTAAAATCTGGGCGCGCGGTTGCTTGTTGTGGCTTGCGCGGTGTCTTGGAACACGCCTCGTGAATAAGGCATCGACACTCCATTTGCCTGCCTGTCCATCCCCAATTGCGGCTCCAACTGAGCCTGTTCTCCATTCACGGGTTTTCCATCAAATTGCAAGGATTTTGCTACCATGCTCCTGCCAAATCTTGACCAGTGGGCGTGTGTTTGCTACCGCTAGAGCCTCAACAGTGGTTAGCGGCTTTCGTGGAGTTGGTGCTTTTCGGCGCAATCGGCTCTTGGCATCGCCAGTCCTCCACCCTCCGCCATGGCCCTGGCCTCTCCAACTCCGCCTGTATCCAAGCCGCCATCATTGGCGTTCGTTGGTGGCCTTTTGGCGGTGGCCATGCATGGCTGTCGTGCCTGACTGATGGTCACTTTCCGCTCGTCCAATTGTTTGTTTATTGCCCAACTTCTGGGCGGCTTTCTTCCAACAGCTTCTTGACCCGTTGATTTTTAGCGGCTCCGCCATGCCACACAAGTGCGCTATGTTTTGCCTTTTTCTTCATGTGTGGAACTCAGGATCCATGGCCGCCTCCGTAGCTGTTTTCTTGGGCGAGGCAGCCGCTCGTGGGGCCTGATTCCTCGATCCGGCCCTCCACTACTAGCGCGCACAAGCCACTATCTGCTCGCCCCATCAACTTCATCTGGCCGTTTGCCGTGACCCGCTTGAACAGTCTCGCGCAACAATTCATCTCAGTTTTTTCTACGCCGCGCTGGAAAAGGCTCTCCTAGCATGCTCCACGTAGTTGGTTCGTCCACTTCCTCACTGGCTGCTTTCGCTCCACTTTCGTTCTTTTTCGATGCAGGAGGGAGTGTCGTTAGTATTGCGCCTGGTTCGTCAAGTTCTGTCCAACAAGTTTTGCCCGTCAAGTTCTGTCCGTCAAGCTTTGTCCGTCCACCTTCTCTCGACCCATTGTCTTTTGTGATGGCAGCAATTTTCGGGCAGCCTCAACCTTGGTTAGCAGGAGAGTGTCATTAGTATTGCGCCTCGTCAAGTTCTGACCGTCCGCCTTCCCCTTGGCCCATTGTCTTTTTTTAGCGCAACGATTCTCGACCAGCCTCAACCGTCGTTAGCGGCTTTGGTCCAGTTGGTGCTTTTGGGCGCAATCGGTTTGGCTGATGCGTTCTTTCTAGCTACTCCCCCTTGACATCGCCAGTGGGTCACGGAAAAAGGCCAAGATGAGCTATATCGTTTGCCACGATTCGGGCGCCAAGGGTGCGTAAGCGGGTAGCTACCCTACAGAAGACAGACCGAACCCCACGAAGAGGTACTCAGAACTGGCCGACCAACTCGCGAAGCATGGAGCCACACTTTCCGTCGACGAGCACCTGCCATCTGTCTCTGATAGAAAAATACAGATGAAGAAGCTCCCGGAACTCAGTCTCCCCCGCCGCTTGCTCGGCTATCTGTTGACAGCACAATCGCAACACGGAGACTTTGCAGAATACCATGAGAGATTCCACCCAGGACAGGCGACGCTGGAGTGCCCTTGCGGGCGCCAGAAGTCGCCCACCCATCTTTTCTACTGTAGGAAAATCCCTGGCCAGCTCCGGGTTCGGCTGAGCCCCGACCCAGAGACGACAGTAGGGAATTTCTCGGTAGATCCTACGAGGTGTACGTGCGCATTGCTGACTTCTACTACTCGAAGATCAACAAGCGCACGTAATGCAGCGTAGGTGTACAAGCCTGGCGCGCTCTGCACAGTATCCAGCCCGAGTAGTTCACGCTACTCGTTAAACACATACTTTTCCTTTGTTTAGGGCGATATACGCCACCGACAGCAGGGCTCCCGCTGGTCCCCGTACAAAGACCAGGCGACAACAGTTGTTGGCGCGACGCGCCCGCGGTTGCACCCGCGAGCGCATCACACCAGCATCATCGTGATCCCGCTGACGGGTATCGATCCAGACAGATACACGCCATTGGGCGCGACACTGCTACAGTTGGAGGACGACGGCAGGGAGAGTATTCCAGGGGCAACTAGTGAGAACATGGGCGCGGCACGCAGGGGCCTACGAAGCGGGTACGCCTGCACGTTTATCCATAGAAGGCTCGATAGCACGTCTAAAAGCCTACTCTAGGGCGCAAACAGACGTAAATAATCAAATCAAAATCAAATCAAATCAATACCTTTTTTCGTCCTTGTTACTCTCCTTAAATGCGCTTATTTATGTAATTGAGGCTTTAAGGGTCGTAGGTGGGCTTGTCTAGTCTCGTTCTGAGAGGGACAAGTCGTGGAAGCACAACAGTGGCTGCCACTTTGGTGGCTCCATCGCATAGTAACCCTATACTTTTAACGGACCAACGGTCTGCAACTTTCCACTAACACGAGAGGAATTATTCAATTAACCTCGAATCTGAAGCTCAGACAAGCGAGAGTTATGAGAGGTGCAGCTCAGAGTAACGTGTCTTCTTCCGATGGACGGCCCTCGCCCAGTTCCGTACAAAGACACCACAGAATTGCAGCATAATGACCGAGGCGGCAATGAGAGGCCCAAAATGGAAAATATCGTGAAGCCGTACGATGCAGACTGGAACGCGTGATTGTGGCCGAGGAACTCGGTCGCTAGCCCGACCTGCATAGCGGTCAGGACAATGGCCATGTACACTGTTGCGCTGGCCAGCCAAGCGAAGTGATCGTGGAAGAAGGCGCCGTACCGATCCCAGCGAGCCAGATACCCGCGCATCGGCGTTCGGGTGACGGCATAGATTTTATTCAGACGACCCAGACGCAGCTCGCCGTGGACGAAGCGGCGGTCGATGTGGGGGTGGATGTGTTCCCTGTCCAGCTGCTCGACAAATATCCGCCACCCATACCATGTTACCTCTGATGGTAGCAGATGTTTGTCTTGCACAATGAGGAAATCGCTTTCGTGCGATAGCAGCGCGGCGTAGAAGCAGAGGAAGCCGAGTCCGCGTCGACGGAGCCCTGGACGCTTGCATCCCGTCTGGGTGGCAGCTCGTGTCAGGAGGACACCCGCATTCTCCCCCACAGCTGAGGTATCGGACCCAGAAGGCCGGTTCCAGGAGGAAGCGGGGGATCGGCTTGAGGAACATCCGGCCGGTCGTCCAGACAAGATGCATGTCCATCCGTTCAGTGACAAAGATTTCACGACCCAGAGCCAGCCATGGATGCTGGTGAGCCGCTGCAGGTCGAGCTCCTCCTCAACACAGGCCATGACATGCTGACAAGCAGCGGCCAAGTCACCGGACTCTGTGCGGTACGATGCGGGCAACAGTGCCAGGAGCTCGTCGTGATCTTTTTGGGACGCGACGGCGGGTTGCTCGAGGAGCCGGATGGACAAGGGAGGTGCCTGTTCGCTGATGTGTTAGCTCAAACGCGTCGCGACGGGGAGCATGATGCAGAAATACCAAGCTCTTCACGGCCGCCATTTTGCCTGTACGTGTGGTCGGAGATTGCTGTCAAGGCAAGAGTTGCCCCTGGCCGCGTCGCCATGCTCACGCAGCACAACATGTGTGTCTTGGACAACGTCAGCTGCCATGTCGCTGTACAAGAACAAGGGCATAAAGTAATAATTGGAGGGTGTGCACGCAGCCGTACATGGATGGCGAGATAGCAATGATCGGCGTGATATTGCATTTCGAAGTTGGCTGTGCATTGTAGCAGGGTTTCATGGGGAAGCAGAGGAGCTGAACTGCGTCCTGCTGCTCCGTACAGGGATCTAAGAATAACCAGCCACCTCATCCAACGCCATCCAGTCCTTGTCTCAGTGGGTGAAAACTGAGTTCTGCTGCTTTCCTTCTCGCGTCCACTTGGAGCTTGGTTTGCCATCCGCAGAACGGGGAAGTGATTGAGCAGGGTGTTACGGACGCGACCAGACTGCCCTGTGAATTATTCGTTTATTCGCGCACGTCAATATTGTTACCGAAGCGCCGTGGCGCACCAGAAATGTTTCCTTGGGTATTGAAGGTATCCATCCGTCATGCAGTGCGCCATGCAGTGACAAGTCATTGTGCCTGTTCGACCTGGCCGTTGTCAATGCTAGGATCTGAGAAGTGACCTGGTCGTCGGTACATGACGGCATCCTGCTTAGTCTTCCACCCATCCGCCGTGTATTCTGGACAACACTCTTCATCTGCCAACCCTGCCCTGGCAATTATACGCTTAGGCATCATCGTTGTTGCTTTCGTACTCGTGTCTTTTCGAGCTCGCCTTTACGATGACCTTGACGCAGCGGTGGTTGCTTGTCTGGTGGGGCGGGTCATGCCTTTGTTCCTCACAGTAACGTCCCCACCACTGTTCAAAGGCCCGCCGATTGTACAGACACCTCGGAGCACCCTCCACCTCGCCGAGCGGGTCCAGGATGTGATCGCAGTACATCCACACGCCTCAAGATGGTGTGGCGGTAACGGCTTCCTGTCGTCGCGCGCTACCACGACGGTACCAACATGGGACCGCCAAGCCGACGGAGCAAACCAGAATCAGGGTCGAAGATACGTGGCGATCTGATTGTCGAGGTCCGCCTGGTGGAGTGACTGGGTACCCATGCGGTGCAGGAGACCTCGATGAGCCCCGGGACAGGAGGAACATTCTTGGAGAAAACGGCATGGTCTGCGGGAATTGTTGTAGCGGACCAAAGCCTAGATTCAATTTTCTCAACGTCGCACCCGGACGATGACGGCTTTGACGGACCCTGAAGGCTTGGATTGGGACAGCCGTGCCATGACGGAAGCAGGTCCTACCGTTGCCTTGGGGCGTAGGCACCAGCTGAGGCACCACCTCCGGCTCGGAATCCGTGTCAATGTTGTCCCATTTCGAATAATCTATAGGTCCCATAGCATCACAATTTCGTTCTATAGGCCGGATTTTATCTGCGTGAGGGGCTACAAGGGACACGGATTGCAAGACAGCGAGGTTCATAGATAGCAGCCTTTAACACCCCAGTGCGCCCCTAGCGCTTTGGAAACTGACAAAACGCATGCCGCAAACTCGTTCCTTCAGTCATTGGCGGGCCCGTAAGGGACTGGTCTCCTGTTTTATTGGATGGCCGAACTGCATCTTGCTGCATGCACCGCAGAATAACCAGCCCCCTTGTTCCGGTGGGTGAGGGTCGGTGCAGCACACCTTATCGAGGCCCAGTTCTCATCACGGATTGATCTCTGGGCGTTGAACAACCCTCAAAAGCCGAACCACCGCCTCATAGTCAAAGTCAATGCCATCAATCCATTGCCGCTCTTCGTATCGACGTCAGCCCCTTGGCGTATAAGAAGCCGAGCCAGGGCTTCGTGTGCATTATGTGAGGCTAAGATCAGTGCTGTCGATCCTACGCTGTCCTTCGCATGAACGTCGGCCCCTTTGTCGATGAGAAGCCGAGCCACGGCTTCGTGTCCATTCTGTGAGGCCAAGATCAGTGCTGTCGATCCATTGCCGCTCTTCCCATCGACGTCGGCCCCTTTGTCGATGAGAAGCCGAGCCACCGCCTCGTGTCCATTCCACGAGGCTGAAATCAGTGCTGTCGATCCTTCGCTGTCCTTCGCATGAACGTTGGCCCCTTTGTCGATGAGAAGCCGAGCCACGGCTTCGTGTCCATTCTGTAAAGCCAAAATCAGTGCTGTCGATCCTTCGCTGTCCTTTGCATGAACGTCGGCCCCTTTGTCGATGAGAAGCCGAGCCACCGCCTCGTGTCCATTCCACGAGGCTGAAATCAGTGCTGTCGATCCTTCGCTGTCCTTCGCATGAACGTTGGCCCCTTTGTCGATGAGAAGCCGAGCCACGGCTTCGTGTCCATTCTGTAAAGCCAAAATCAGTGCTGTCGATCCTTCGCTGTCCTTTGCATGAACGTCAGCCCCTTGGCGTATAAGAAGCCGAGCCACGGCTTCGTGTGCATTATGTGAGGCTAAGATCAGTGCTGTCGATCCTTCGCTGTCCTTCGCATGAACGTCGGCCCCTTTGTCGATGAGAAGCCGAGCCACGGCTTCGTGTCCATTCTGTAAAGCCAAAATCAGTGCTGTCGATCCTTCGCTGTCCTTGGCTTCGACGTCAGCCCCTTTGCCGATAAGAAGCCGAGCCACGGCTTCGTGTCCATTCTGTGAGACTAAGATCAGTGCTGTCGATCCTTCGCTGTCCTTAGTATTGACGTCGGCCCCTTTATCGATGAGAAGCCGAGCCACCGCCTCATGTCTCCTTCCTAACGTTAAAATCAGTGCCGTCGATCCATAGCTGTCCTTAGCATCGATGTCGGCCCCTTTATCGATAAGAAGCCGAGCCACTGCCTCGTGTCCAATCCATGAGGCCAAAATCAGTGCCGTCGATTCGTCCCTATTCTTGGCATCGACATTGGCCCCTTTGTCGATGAGAAACTGAGCCATCGCCTCGTGTCCGTTCTGTGAGGCCAGGATCAGTGCTGTCGATCCATTGCCGTTCTTCGCATCGACGTCAGCCCCTTTGTCGATGAGAAGCCGAGCCACCGCCTCGTGTCCAGTCTGTAAAGCCAAAATCAGTGCCGGCAACCCATTGCTGTCCTTGGCATCGACGTCGACCCCTTTGTCGATGAGAAGCCGAGCCACCGCCTCGTGTCCATTCTGTGAGGCCAAGATCAGTGCTGTCGATCCATTGCCGCTCTTCCCATCGACGTCAGCCCCTTTGTCGATGAGAAGCCGAGCCACCGCCTCGTGTCCATTCTGTGAGGCCAAGATCAGTGCTGTCGATCCATTGCCGCTCTTCCCATCGACGTCAGCCCCTTTGTCGATGAGAAGCCGAGCCACCGCCTCGTGTCCAGTCTGTAAAGCCAAAATCAGTGCCGGCAACCCATTGCTGTCCTTGGCATCGACGTCGACCCCTTTGTCGATGAGAAGCCGAGCCACCGCCTCGTGTCCATTCTGTGAGGCCAAGATCAGTGCTGTCGATCCATTGCCGCTCTTCGCATGAACGTCGGCCCCTTTGTCGATGAGAAGCCGAGCCACTGCCTCATGGCCGCTCTCGACTGCCCGTAGGAATGGCGTATACCCTCCCCTCTCCGCTTCGTCAAGATTTGCTCCTCTTTGGGTCAAGATCCTCACAATGGCCAGCTTACCCTCCTGCGCAGCCCATGACAACGGTGTTCGACCTTTGTAGTCTGTGAATTTCATCCCATACTTCAGATCTTCAGTGATGTCGACGCCATCGTGCATAGTTGAAGGCAAGTCTAGAAGAGCAGCTACGGCATCTATATGCCCATTGGCCAATGCAGCGAAGAGCGGATACTCATATCTTTCTCCGGCAACATAGGCAGTCGACTCTCTTTTCATCTGCATGCGAATGAGGTTTGCCAAACCGTTGTCTGCTAGGACATAGATGGGCGTTTTGCCCGAGCGGTACCGCTGAGATTTCGATCTCTCGAAAACGCTGAGTTTCCAGATCCCCCACGGAGAAAAGAATTGGGACAAGAAGTCATCTTGGGGAATCACAAGCGCCGCAGCATCGGCGTGGTGGAGAACCTGCTGAATGGCGTAATCTACGAATGAGCAGTTTTTGGCTGCAGCACTCTGATCGCGGCCCCCGTCGTAAAGATTGACGACCGCCCGTACGCTTGGATGATGCAAGTACACAGTGCAACAACGCTTGAGCCTCTCGTGGCTGGGACCTTCCCATTCGAATCCAAGATCAGGCCATAAGTCCTGGAGGCCCCTTCCTTTCACCAGGAAGTCCCGTACTGATTCATGAATGAACTGCACAGTCGGCTGCCAGGATTTGGTGATTTCGGCAAGTCCTTTTGAGGAACTCGTGACCAGTCTGACGCACTCATCCATGTCTGTAACATCTGGTAGCTCGGGATCCACCTGGCCATCCTGCGCCAACAAGCCCGCCCATAGAGCATGGCGGAACTCTGCTGGATTCAGAGGCCGCTTTGCACAGAGAATCCAGAGGACGCAGAGCAGCAGCCACTCCGGTCTATCTTGATCACGCGTCAGCATGCTCCTGAAGAGGTCGCTCAACTTAGGCGGGATTTCCGAAAGCTTCGTCCTGATCGCGAGGGCGCCACCGTCGCTCTCCTTGTTCAGGATCCCCACTACTAACACGACCCACATGAAAATCCCAGCAGCTTTGTCCAGAATCTGGGCTTGCAAGTCTGCGAGAAGCGAGGGGTTCGTGATTCGGAGATGATTCTTGACGTACTGTGCCAAGTCGTCTGCGTGTCCTGATTCATCCTCGAGGGTGAGCAAATTGCCCTGCCGGATGTCAATGTACGGGTATGGCCGACTCGAGAAACAGATTCGGAATTGGATGCCATGGTCGGTGGTGACCTCTGTCATATCCTCGAAGAACTGAACCATATCCCGGACTTCCTGTTCGTCACACTCGTCGAGGGCATCGATGAAACAGGCAAAGGAGCGCTGGCCAAGGGCCATCACGGCGCTCCTGAGAAGCTCCTTCAGAGCGTTCAGGTCAGGGCAGCCTTGCTGGTTCCATGGAACGATGTCCGTGTCATCCAAGCCGATTTGAAGGTCTGAAAAGCTCTTGAAGAGCTGCATCAACAGAGACCGGTACATTCCGGTGATGGACTTTTCCAAGAAGTCGCCTCGTGCATTGAAGAAGAAGGATGCGACGGCCGCACGAGGGTTCCTGTATATTTTTTTTGTCGCCTGGTATATGAACTTCATCATGGTTGACTTTCCAGCACCTGCTTTGCCCCGTATCCATAAAAAGCCATAGTTTTGTGACTGCTTTGCGGGCTGAAGCCAATCCAAGTATGCTGAGTGACTGAGGACCCAACGACAGGTTTTGGCATGTGCAGCCTGAATAGTGGTCTTTCGGGCCTCGATTTGTAGGAAGTCAAGGGATTCCACCAAGCGCTGCCGCCGTTTCGAAGCGTCGTCGTCCGTTCGTGACCCTGGTCTCGAATTGGCGATAGTAGTCCGGCCGAGTTCCCTGGACGGTGGAAGCACTTCCAGCAGTTCCCTCGCGCAGGCTGCTGCAGCTGCAGCGGCATAGTCCTGCCACTCATTGTTCTTATGGGAATCCGAGTAGTCACATATGCCGCGAATGGGCAAGCAGTGGAAGTTGTCCATCATGCCGGCTGCCTCCATCTCAAAACACAACGCCGAATGTCGCCGAGCAATGTCATCCCGTGCTTTCCCGTTCTTCATGACCTTATTGCCCGAGGCAATGACTCCGTAGTGGATCCTGGGTTCGTCGGAGAGACGTTTACGTCGAAGTTGCAACCTCCTTGGATCGCATTCGTCGCAGCTTGTCGCATCGGGAGGGTGTTCATAAGTCGATTGGAAAAGGCGATCGGGTTGGCTGGGACGGGCGTGGCTGGGCAGTCTGCTTCGCACAAGGCTTATCATTCGACTGCTGGAATGGTGTGACCCATACCTCGATCGTAGACTGGACACAGCCGCGTTTAGCAGCGGCGCGGGAGCCTTCGCGTCGGCGGTTCCTTGGAACCTTCCGTCCCCGATCACCTTGCCCATGTCATACTGCATCACCCTCGTGCCGACGACGACGTCACCTAGGTACAAGTCGGCCTGGCTGGGTGATCCACCGCCGATGCCGACCATCAAGGTAGCGCGGATACTCGGAAAACTTCGATTCAAGTTGGTGGCGACGATTGCGGCGTTGTTCGTCCCATACTGGCCCGGCAAGCATGCCATGACGATGTTATGTTGATCGATGCGTCCCAACACGTATGCATTGTGGTCACCGGTGTCAATGGGTAGCGATGCGTGTTCCTCGTCAAGCATGGCGCGCGATGCTGTCAATTCCAAGTGAAGCGCGCAGATCCAGGCGATGTTGTAATCTTCGTGCCGCGCCACGTGACGTGGGGGACACCCGCCCTGGGAGGTCTCTTGCTCGCTTCGGAGAGGATTGGCTCGCGGCGGGCCATTCATCTTGAAGCAGTCTCTTCGGATTCATTGGACGGGCCCGTGCCGACGTAACTATGGGATTGTAGTTGGAAAAAGATGCCACGGTCGAAGGTGGAATTGGCAGCCCAAGAATTTGGTAAGCCGTAGCACAGTGTTGGGCAGAGACGCCTAGAGAGGCACGACAGAGCCTGAAATTAAGCCGTCTGAGGGGCAGTAATAGCTTCCCGTCTTTTCTGCCACCGCTTGTGTAGAATTGGGCCTTGGTGACGACGGGTTTCCAGAGCTACATTGCAGTTACTGAGCTACCCTGCCTCACCCATACATATATATAATGGGTACGAAACTCTCTTCCAATGATACACTGACACGCCATCCCCCAGCCCGCTCCAGCCGCGACCCCCAGCCTAGCGGATCCACGTTGAACCCCTCTTCCTAAAAGATGCTGCACGTTCTGCCTTTATGAGTTCCCAAAGTCATAGATGCTCAAGCATCGCGATCATTTTGCTGAAATCAGGTACCTAATGACTGAAGCGATCGAGGCGCCGTCAGACCTCGTCGAGCTGGCAATATTTGCACGCCAATACAGAGTCATGCTATACGAAATGGTGGCTAGCTTTCGATCCCACCAGCAGCGTGTGCGCCATCTCGTTGCGGAAACAGGTGATTTGGCCGCGGTTCTGCAGCCGTATCCATAACTACCGTTGCCGCCCCATATAGTGTGTGGTAGCAACAGAGAAGACTTTGTAGCCAGATAAATAAGGTCAATGCAACTGAGCAAGAATACATCCGACTTGTCATTTGGCGGTCTTTGCGGCTTGTTCACGAGCTCCGGGGCAGCATGGAAAAAATGGTAAGGTGGGTTATGGCTTGCAGTCGTGCTGCTCTTGGCGTCGCACCAATCCAGAGAGATGCTAAAGTCAGTAAAAAGAACCTCCTCTTCGTGGATCAAAATATTATCCGGGCAGATGTCTTTATGCCGGATCTGGCATTTGTGAATGACAGCAAGGCCTGAGGCGAGTCCAACAACCGCGTTCGCAAGGAAAGAATAGTCCGCGGCTGAATTACATAGCACTGCTGAGAGTAGACTCCAAACCGATTCTGGAGATTTCCCTGTGCCACGAATGGCTTCACGATCAGGAAAAACCAATTGCAGAACCAATCCGCGACTGAGGACAATATAACAAGCGAAGAGCGGGGGAGAGTGAGGATGGAAGCAACAGAGGTTCTGCGGACTATTTTGTGACCTGCCTCGTTGATGACGTGGCCTTCAACTCGCTATTTCAAATCTGATCAAGGCTCGCTGGAGGGCTCGTTGAGGCATAACTACAGACAGCCTCTGTGAGGTGCAGGCAACCGGTTGGAGGCGGGGTACCTAACCGGGTTAGCTTACAGGCCCCGTGCCTTCGCGCAAGGCTTTTGAGCTCTAATTGGGTACCGGAGTCTCAGTTCTGGGTTCTCACTCCTGGATTCTTGTTTCTGCAGCTAAATTTAATCGCGCTGAGGATATTTGATTGGTCACTCTCCAGACACAGTTGCGCATCTTCGTGACGTTAACATTCGGTCAAGACGCAGGTCCCGTATGTTAATCCGTGGATCACTACTGGCAACCTGTCATCTTTTCCCCGTTGCTTTGTAGGGGCTAGCACACTGTATATGCTTCTGTTTTAATTTTTTGGCGCCCAGGATGTGAGGTGTGGGTGTTTGAAGATGAAACAACAGATGCTTGGCCCATCATCTGTACTCCGGCAAACCTGCACAGCCAAGCGGTGGCATGGGGTTTCGAAAACTTTGCCGTATGTCCAACTGTACGCAAGCTTACTGGCAGCCTATAGGTGAGTTGTCGCCAAAACTCAATTTGCATTCTTGTATCGGGGTTTACGCGATAGGTATACGCTGAGAGCGTGCGTAATATCCTCTTCTATAGCAGTCTATCCACTATATTTAATTTTAAGTGTTAAATATAGTTACGGTATAGGGTTTTATATATACTAGACGTACAGTAACACTAGAGTGCCTAAAAGGATATTAATCTTACACCTTCTATTTTATTATACTTATTACTATTACGGACACAGTATTACCTACTGTTACGGCTTCTACGGCCTAGCCTAATAATCCGAGTGTATTAATAGCTTAGGCGCTTATAAAGGCTGATGTTCTTATGAATAGGCGGCTAAATACAATGCGTGAGTAGTTACAACCATTACGCCTACTATAGCTTAATTCATCGTCTACACGCGGTCGTAGGAGGGGTTAACTACTAGACTTATCACGGAATTAGAATATTAAGGCGATAATCATCTATATTTACGGTTAAGAGTGCATGCGTGAGGGGGGGGGGGGGGGGACTAACGAAATTGATGGTTAAAGTAAAGGTCTAGCTTCGTACGAGGTATGACACGAAGGAATAAGCTGGATGCACTAAGCGGGGCGATGACCCCACTATGTGCATACAGTAATATACGATAGAAGAATAATATTTATTTAAGAAGTAGTTACGCCCGCTTACGTGCGCACTATTACGCATCTAACACCACACAAGGGGTGAACTGAGTTTTAGCGACAACTCACCTATAGGCTGCCATACAAGCTATCATACGCCCGTGGGCTGCAACTTAAAGCCATCTCCAAAACGCTCCTTGAAACATGAATCGCCATCCCTGGGATTATTTTCGTCAGGTTAACCTCGTTCAACTCCATGAAATGTTGGTTTGCTCAAGTCCCGCGATATCTGTCGCACAGTTTCGGCATCGATATAGCCGCCAACCTGTCTACTTCTCCATCCAAGGCCGCGGTTCGTACCATGAAGAATTTGACCGTTCGTCGAAACCATGTGGGATCGGCTTGAGGAATATCCGGCCCGCCGTCCAGACGAGATGCAAGTCCATCTGCTCTGTGATGGTAATCTCGCAACCTAGCAACAGCTGGTGATGCAAGGCACGTGGCGGCAAGGGTAGGCCTGCGATCTAGAGCCAGTCTTCGATGCTGGCAAGCCGCTGTACCGAGCTCCTTCTCAACACAGGCAGTGACATGCTGACCCGCCGCCCCCAAGTCCTCAGACTCTTTGTGGTACGACGCGGGCAGAAGCGCCAAGAGCTGCTCGCGATCTTGTCGGGACGCGCTGCCGTGTTCGTCCTCGCACGCGAGTAAACGGACGTAGAATGGAGGTGCCTGTCACTTGATGCGTTAGCTCAAGACGCCGTCGTGACTGAGACTGCGTTAGATGCTACCGAGCTCGTCGGGTTTCCAATCAGTGCAGGTTCGCAGCAAATGTGTCTCGAGTTCTGGCGGACATGATGCCTTTTTTTGGAGGTTGGGATGTCGCTTTTGGAGGCCAACTTGCGAAGCGCTGGCCGCTAGACCCCCACACCACCATGACTGTTGGGCGCACTCCACTCAGTAGCGCTCATTAATTTTAATGGGAGCTCGGCGCATATAAGTCAACTTCAGTACCAGATTGTGCCAGATTATTATCATGGACCTACGTTTTTCAAGGTTAAAAAAATGGCGGTCACTAAGGCACCTGTTCGTACTCAACGCCCTCCAGAATACTACCGATCAAAACGCCAACGACTTGCTACAGATGAGGCCGTCAAGAAGCGACATGCCCCCACGACCAAAGTCAACATGCATGGTGTCAAACTGAAATGGACAAGGTAAGGATGAAGTCTTCAGAAGTTGAGTGGTATTTCAAGTTGACAATTTAGATACTGCGCCTATTTGTGCACCAAAGCTGAAGATCATCTACTCCAATCCACGAAGGAAGACATCATGACCTTCCTGGAATGGATGCTAGATATGTACAAAAGAATACGGAAAAGAAGCGCAGTTCATGCTTATAAGAGAATACTCTTCCAAGTATACCGGAAATTCGCTGGAGTCGATTTTGACAAACTAGCAAATGAAGAGATCAACGATGTAAGATTGATGAGACTTCCGCCTGCCAACTGACTACGGACGGTTTTTGGATGGGGGGCTCTCGATGAAGCGCACAAATTTATGGAGTCGATAGAGTGCGCCACTCTAACTGACTCGCTCCTGTCAGCCATTCGCCTACAGCGTCATTTAGTGGCTCGCATATTTATTCCACGCAGGAGCCCACCATATCACCGAAGTTACTAGACCTTTGCTCTGTTACTGTGGTACATCGTTTCACGTCTCCTGAGTGGCTTAGCACTCTAAGATCCAATCTGGCGGGCGCTTCCAAGTTTGCTGGTACTATGATTGCACGCCATGGTCCCATCGAAAACAGCAACGAGGTCCTGCCATCACCTCATCATTTGAAATTTTCGCACTCTGACTCTGTCCTGGCTAATATTTTTGCTCAAATTGTCTCTTTGCACACAGGAGAAGCGCTATTATTTGCTCCCAGCGCCACCATTGGTGTTTGCGTGGAACGACCCATCTTAGACGACGCTGAAGAAAGTTCTGCGACGTCATCCAACTCCGATTATGACTCTTCAACGACAGCGGATGACCGAACGTCGGCCATGGGCACTACGTCATCCACAGTGTCCAAGGTCGATATGTCGATCACCTTTCAGACGAACGGCAGTTCTGGTGCGGAGGCGGGGAGTGCGGCAAAAGTAATCTACTTGGCAGGTGGCATCTTGAAGGTTTATATCCGCAACCGTGTGACTGAAGATGGAGGTAAATCTATTTCATCAAGATGAGCTAGTACGGTGGCTTTGAAAAAAATTTCAAACAGATTGTTAAAGACACAAACTCAGCCCAAGGGCAGTCACTTGTCACGCACATGGATGTCGGCCGACGCACTGATGACCCAGCCTTGACACCAGCATTCGGTGGGCCAGCTGCCATTGGCTTTGAATCGGCGAGTTTCATTTTCCGTGCTCATTTAAGCTATTCAGGACCAAATTGTATGTATTGGTGCCATAAGAAATGCTTCTAAGAGTCCTAATGGCCTACTCCAAGAATTAGCTCCTAAGTAATCCTTAACGCAATGCCCCTCTAATTCCAGCTAGACACGTATATATATGTTTTGAATAAGGTATACTCGCGTTTAATAATCAACCGTACGAGATAAGACCTATAGTAATGGAAAGAAGTACTTTGGGATAAAGGTTATAGCGTTTAGGAAAATTTCGTTTCTCGTGAGGTTTCTTAAGTGTGCATAGGACTAAGTCATATATATTATATACGACGCATAACGAAGGTAGTGCCTCGTTTGAAAATTCACAAGAGGCGGATGGTTAGGTGCATTGATACCTCTACTACGAGCCTGTACTTGCCATTATGGCACTTTGTGGCTTCTTTGCTTTTACTGACGGAAGCATCAATCCATGACAATCAAGTTTATTAAAGTCCACCCAGCAAAAATCTGTAAAAACCAATTCTTTCTCAACTTCTCAATATGCACAGCGACCACAGTAGCCACACTCATCACAAGCCGCGTAGTCGAGGCTGATACGACCCAACTCATCACTACTACCATGCTCAAGCTGCCCGGCTTTCTCATTACTCTAACCGTTGACACTTGTTCCATGGTTTGCGAGCCACGATTTCCAACGATCCTCGACGGCTGGAGAAGATGCTGACATTGAGACTGCAATCTGTTCCCGAACCTAAAGGGTGACACTGACTAGTGGCTCTCAGCGGTCACTTGACCTGGGCGCCAATGTGCATGGATCAAACCTGGGTTTGCATCATGTCCATATGGAGCTCAGTAGCACGTCTAAAAGCCTACTCTCTGGCGCCGACAGATGCGGGATTTTACTTGGACACTGAGGAGAATTTTTGGTGTGCAATGGTTTGAATACGTAGCATTTATGTATGTGGATGACATGAATGGAGCTGCTCTAACATGCGTAAATAATTCAGCATGGCAGAACTGACTTTCACATGGTTTCAAATCTCGCTGGCTGTTCTCGCCCATCCACGGGTGAATAACTGGACGGAGTGTTGTGAGCTGCGGCGAGATGAAACTTTACTGAAGCCATTGACGGCATCATGAATATCATGTATCGCGTCTTCAATTTGCGTCCCGAGCAAGAGCGAGCACCTCGCCCAAGGCAGAGAAGGGATTCACGTTCGAGCGCGGGCGAGGATATTGAAGGTAAATCTCTGTTTCAGGTCATACTGAAGCAAATAGTGATAAACGTAGTTGACAATCTCCTGTTTTCTCGCATGAGAAGGCTACACCGAAAGGAAGTGTGGCCTAAGGAGCCGGCGAAGCCTCGAACGAAGGGCCGTTGCCAAAGTGAGTCACTTCTGCGCGAAGTGAGTAACCCCAGAGGCCTCGAACAAATGGCAAATGCCAAAGGAAGTAACCTGGGTGAGACAGCACGCAAAAGGCCATTACTTACATACTTGAAAGTCCTACCAGGAAAGACCTCGCATGCCAATGATAATTGTCTTTTGGTGGTAGGCCGCTTCTTGCGTACTCAAGAGTCCCAAAGGACGGCCCTGCGTGCCGATAATGGCTATCTTCGAAGATATCCGAGTTGTGTCCGCGGCATGCAAGGGAGCACGCAACGGGGGTAGTGGTAGGCCACTGCATGTCTATCTCCTCGATAGTTTCGAAAAACGCGGCAGAGCTACGGCGAAAGGAACTGGGTTTGACGTATCGGTTATCCAGAGCGGTCAGGCTGGAAGGTTAAGGTTGCGGCTGGCCGGCCAATGTTACAGCTCAGCAGCGGCAAGGTGGCTGCTGTTGACGACCAGAGAACCAATCAACACAAATTTCATAGTCGCTGCTGTTTCAGTTTTTCGTTCTTTCCCTGGGCCCGCTTCTTTCATTTCTGTTTTGCTGTGCATTCGCCAGCCAACGCAAACTTCTGTTAGGACGGCACGGCTCTGACGGGTGCCTGGGTAGCCCACCCATCTGGGTTTCATTTAGATACCGGAGCCGTGGCAGACCACTGGAGGTAAACAAGCACAAGATCTTCTTCTCAACCCTCTCATCCATTGTTCATTTTGAACCGATGAGCGAAGCAATCAAGTCGCTCACCGCGCAGGACTTGGAGCAGCTGTGCTCCGAGGAGCAGCTGCACCTCCTCAACGCGGTGGACTCGCTGCGCTCCCAGGGCATCAGCCACTATATCTCGCTGCCGCAAATCATCGTCTGCGGCGACCAATCCTCAGGAAAGAGCTCCGTCCTCGAGAGCATCTCTGGCGTCCCCTTCCCCGCCAAGAGCAGCCTGTGCACCCGCTTCCCGACCGAGCTCATCCTCCGCAAGACGGCCTTTTCCTCGATCAACGTCTCTATCGTGCCGCACCACTCCCGTAATGACGCGGACAAAGACTCCCTGTCCAAATTTCACGAGAAGCTGCTCGACTTCAACGACCTGCCCGCCCTGATCGAGAGCGCCAAGCTGGCCATGGGTGTCATGACCATGGGCAAGGCCTTCTCCGAGGACATCCTGCGCATCGAAGTCAGCGGACCTGATCGCCCGCATCTAACTATTGTGGACCTTCCGGGTCTCATCCACTCCTCAAACAAGCACCAGTCCGCCTCCGACATTGACCTCATTAACAATGTTGCCAGCGCTACATGAAGGAGCCTCGAAGCATCATTCTCGCTGTCGTGTCCGCAAAGAACGATTACGTCAACCAGATTGTTCTGAAACTCGCGAGCAAGGCCGACCCTGGGGGAAAGCGGACCTTGGGTGTCATCACGAAACCAGACGTTCTGATCCCGGGATCTGGAAGCGAGCGCGACTTCATTTCCCTGGCACGGAATCAAGAAGTCGAGTTCCGCCTGGGCTGGCACGTCTTGAGGAACCGGGACACGGAAGCAGAACTGGAAGTGTGAACCTTTGAGCAGCGTGATGCCGCCGAGCTGCAGCTTCTGTCCTCTGGTGCCTGGGCGGGCCTTTCAGTACAGAACGTGGGCATTAAATCTCTGAGGACCCGTCTGAGTAAAGTACTCGTGCGGCAGATTTCTTCTGAGCTCCCAAGCCTTATCGATGACATCACTAAGTTGTCTGCCGAATGCCAGAAACGCCTCCAGAAGCTCGGTTTGCCCCGTAACACCATTTATGAACAGAGAATGTATCTCATCCAGATTAGCCAAGCCTTTCAAGCCTTGCTTCAGGCTGCGGCCAATGGTGCGTACAACGACTCATACTTTGGTAATGCTATGTCTTCGGTCGGCTACCAGAAGCGTCTCCGTGCCGTGGTTCAGAGTCTGAATCGAGGCTTTGCGGAAAAAATGGCCTTCGATGGTCGGCGATACGAAGTTGTAGAGGACGGCGAGGAAGTTG